>NC_139016.1:1442233-1487912 GCF_964374135.1 Grampus griseus
GGAATGTAATTACAACATGATACACATAATTAACACTGCTGTACGTTAAACGTGAGAGTTGCTAAGACAGTAACTCCGAAGCGTTCTCATCACAAGGGGAAAAACATTTGTTTCTATTCCTTTTATTTTGCGTCTGTATGAGATGAATGTTGATAAATTTATTGCGGTCATCGTTTCATGATGTATGTAAGTGAAATCGTTATCCTGCATACCTTAAACGTATCTAGTGTTGGAGGCTGGTTATATCTCAGTAAAACTAGAAGAGCAAAAAAAGGTGAGGGTCTCCTGGAGTAGGGCAGGTCTTAAATATGACGTGATGGAGGGGGGCAGGGCGGTCTTCATAAGAAGAGAAGAAAAAGAGACACAGACACACAGAGACAAGGTCATGTGAAGACAGAGGCAGGGATGCAGGTGACGCTCCTACAAGCCAAGATGGAGCGAGGACTGTCTGCAGCCCCCAGGAGCTGGGAGGGGATGGTACAGCTTGTCCCCTGGAGCCTCCAGAAGGAAGCAGCCCTGCCCACACCTTGATCTTGGACGTCTGGTCTCCAGAATGGACGAATGACACATCTCTGTTGTCTAAGCCCCCCGGCTGGTGGCACTGGGTGATGGCCGCCCCAGGACTGTCACCCAAGGAGAAAGGGGACCTGGTTTTTGGATGCCCCCAGCTTTGTCCTCACTGCACCAGGAGCCTCATGGATTCACCGCTGTGTGGCTCTCCTGACGTGTGGACGTGTCACGGCAACTCCGACCTGTAGCACCGCCTGCCTCGCCCCCGAGCTTCACGACCAGCTCGCCAGGGAAGAAAAGAACGGAAGAGGGGAAGGCGTATCTCACCCCTGAGCAAGCATCCCAGAGGCCATCAGCCCTTCCTTCCACGTCACAAGTCTACGGACGCCCTTGACCTTCATAATCACTCCCGAGACACGTGGATTTTTGGAGATTCCTGACAGCTAATTAGTCCAACACGGCAAAGAAACGCAGAGGGGATTAATCTGACCTGCTGACGCACAGACATAGAAAACAAACCGCGGGTTACCAAAGGGTAAGGGGAGGGTGATAAATTAGGAGTCTGGGGCTAACAGATACACACTGCTATACATAAAATAGAGGGACTTCCCTGGTGGTCCAGTGGTTAAGACTCCGCCTTCCAATGCACCAGATGCGTGTTCGATCCCTGGTCGGGGAACTAAGATCCCACATGCCCCGGGGCAGCTAAGCCCACGCGCCACAATGAGAGAGACGTCCGTGAGCCACAACGAAAGATCCCGCATGCTGCACATAAGACCAGACACAGCCAAATAAATAAAGATTCAAAGTTTTAAAAAGTAAAACAGATAATGGACAAAGACCTACTGTGTAGCACAGGGAACTCTACTCAAAAGAACCTAGAAGGGAAAAGAATCTGAAAAAGACTGTGTGTGTGTATATATCTGAATCACTCTGCTATACACCTGAAACTAACACAACATTGTACATCAACTATACATCACAAAAAATCTGTCATACATCAATCCCAAACTCCCAATTTATCCCCCCCTCCCAGCTTTCCCTTTCGGTAACCATAACTTTGTTTTCTATGACTGAGTCTGTTTTGTAAATAAGTTCATTTGTATCTTTTTTTTTTTAGATTCCGCATATACACACCACTATATTTAACATACATAACCGACTAGGACCTACTGTAGAGCACAGGGAACCCTGCTCAATATTCTGTAAAAACCTAAATGGGAAAAGAATGTGAAAAAGAATAGATACGTGTATATGTATAACTGAATCACTTTGCTGTACACCTGAAACTAACACAACATTGTAAATCAACTTATACGTCAATATAAAAAACTAAAAAATAATAATAATTAACACAGGGGAAACACTTAGAACAGTACCTGACACCTGGTAAAGAATAAATATAAGTTGCTGATATTAATTTTCTCTTTGGGAGAACTGGAAACAGGATACATTTCAGAAGTAGGCAGAGTTTACAGGAAATTTTACAAGCAACTATTCAGACATCTGTTTGGGATTTTCCCATTCATTATTCATTTACTCGGCAAAGCATGTACTGAGTGCCTAGTCACTGTATTTAACTATTCCGATTATTTGAGGTTAGTTGTCATGTAATCAATATAACTTAATTCCATCAACATATGAGCCATACATTTCTATTGTTGCATCTAACTTAATTTCTTTAACCAGTCTTAACCGAATCAAACAAACCATAGAGTAAAAAGTTACGAAGAAAAGAAAAAATATCTGAGCCTGCCCAAATGACCCGGGAACAGTCCCAAGCTGCTTGGAAAATCAACAGGACAACGACTGACCCAGGACAATGTGAAACTGCACCGCGGAAAACATTTTCCTTCAGTGGGAATTTATTTCCACGCATAACAATGAGCGATGCATGGGGCTGCCGCTGGTGAGGTGCCAACATGTGCTGTTTATTAGAACGAGCTCTGACCTTTCTTGTTACGCTGTCAAGGGCAGCCCCTGAAATCACCCCCATCAGTGAGCAGAAAACTCCAACACAGACTCCAGCAAGAGCAAGAGAGAAAGCCCTCTTGGGGTAAATAAAAAGGATGTCTGGCCGCCTCCGCGCACTTCCTTAAATCAACTTCAGCAAAGCCTTGATCACAATGCTAATGAACCCGGAGGAATATTTACAGAATAAAAGCAATTAGACCAATTATGAGGGTAATTTACTAACAAAGCACAGTGTGATCCCATCCAGCAGACAGGCCAGAACCCAAGGCAAAGGGCTGTCTTTTCTCTCGGTTTTGAAATCACGCGTAGATTTCCCTCTCAAGCATGGCACTGCCGGACTGGGGGCTCTCCGAACAGTGGCCAGAGTGTCGAATGGAGCCCCAGGACGTGGGAGAATTAGCCATAAATTCGGCGGACACACACACACACAGAAGGTGGAGCCTGTGCACCCTGTGCAGAATCTCAAACTGATGGTTCTGAAAAAATAACTAGATATTATGTGCAGGTTTCCTACAACCACTGGGACAAATGACCACCAACCAGGAGCCTGACCTGAGTCTCACGGGGCTAAGACCAAGGTGTGGGCAGGGCTGGTTCCTTCTGAGGAATCCAGGGAACAATCCGTTCCTCCTGTCCTCCACCATCCAGATACGCCCACATTCCCTGGCAGGCGGGCCCCTCCTTAACGGCAAATTCAGCCACAGGGAATTTGTAACCTGGATGGTTACAATGTATCACAATGTTTTCCTCTAGCTTAAAACATCCACTTCAAAAAGCTCTACGTTTAGAAGTATTTACTCAACGAGTTTCTTGTCATCTCTTTTTCTTTTTATTTTTTTATTTGTATATATTTTTTGGCCACGCCCTGCAGATTGTGGGATTTTAGTTCCCCAGCCAGGGGTTGAATCCGGACCCACTGCAGTGAGAGCGCTAAGTCCTGGTCACTGGACCACCAGGGAATTCCCCCTTTTTCGTTTTAATACATCCATAAAATATGGTGGGATTTCTTTAGGCACCAAACCTCCTCAATATGTGAAATGATTCTTTTAAACGTAATTGTTGTGAGTAATTTCTAACAATTATTTAACACATATACTGGTGTGTTTCTATGATGCTTTGTCACTTGGAAATTTTTTGAAAGGTGTTCCATTTATTTTTTTTGATCAAACAATAAAACACTTTATGAATTAAATGTCTTAGTCTCTTCGGCCCCTAAAACAAATTCGTACAAATTGGGAGGCTTATACAGAACAGACATTTATTTCTCATAGTTCTGGAGGCGAGTGTCTCTTCCTTTTCTTCTAAGGACGCTAATGCCATCATGGGGGTCCCACCCTCTTGACCTCATCCAAACCTGCCCAAGGGCCCATCTCCTAACACATCCCACTGGGGGTCAGGGCTTCAGCATATGAATTGGCGGGGGCGGGAGAATGGCAGGAAACACATTCAGTCCATAACAGGTGTGTCCTTATCTTGACCCAACTCCTAATCCAATGAGAGTCTATGAAAGGTAGGCTCTTAACGAAGTGAACAGGCAGGAAAATTCCAACAGCCCAATTCACAAAGCCAACTCCCCAAGTTAAAATAACAATATCAACAGGATGGAGGTTCTTTAAAAAACTAAAAATAAAGCTACGCTGTGATCCAGCAATCCCACTCCTGGCCATATACCTGCAGAAAACTCTAACTCAAAAAGACACATGCACCCCAATGTTCACTGCAGCACTATTTACAATCGCCAGGACGTGGAAGCAACCCAAGTGTCCACCAACAGATGAATGGATAAGGAAGATGTGGTACATGTATACAATGGAATATTAGCCCTAAAAAAAGAATGAAATAATACCATTTGCAGCCATACTAAGTGAAATAAGTCAGAGAAAAACAAATACCATATGATATCACTTGTATGTGGAATCTAAAAAAAAATGGTACAGATGAACTTGTTTACAAAACAGAAACAGACTCAGACATAGAAAACAAACCCGTGGTTACCAAAGGGGAAAAGGGGGTGGGGAATAAATTGGGAGTTGGGAATTAACAGATACACACTACTATACATAAAATAGATAAACAACAAGGACCTACCGTAGGGCACAGGGAACTCTACTCAATACTCTGTAATGACCTATATGGGAAAAGATTCTGAAAAAGAATATATACATATGTATAACTATCACTTTGCTGTACACCTGAAACTAACGCTGTAAATCAGATATTCTTCAATTCAAAAAAGAAATAAAAGAAGGATCTCATAGCGAGAACACAGAGAAGTCTCGCAGGCATGAATGACCAAACCTCCCACCACGTTCATCCTGAAACTACCTTGCGTGGTTTTGTGCCCAGGCGGCTGTAACCTACTGGGGTAAGTGAGATGCTAGAAGGGAATTCAACACAGATTAACCATTCTTGTTTTGGAAATTCATCAAGATACACAGAGGCCACCCAGCTGGCAGGACAGCTGGACGGACGTAGGCGGATTTCTGTGTATGGGGAAACATGAGTGAAAACCTAGCTTTCAAAAGCACCTGCCACTGAGGAACCAAGATGGGCTGCAGGTAAAAGTAGTCACCCCTGGCTGCCAAGGATGGGACGTCAAGGGTGTTGACATCTAGGGACCTCCCTGGCGGTCCAGTGGTTGAGACTTCGCCTTCTAACGCAGGGGGTGCAGGTTCGATCCCTGGTCGGGGAGCTAAGATCCCACACGCCTCACGGCCAAAAAACCAAAACACGGAACAGAAGCAATGTTGTAACAAATTCAATAGAGACTTTAAAATGGGTCCACATCAAAAAACTCTTTAAAAAAAAGAGTTGAAATCTCGGGCTCTCCTTCTGAGGCTCTGTCAGCACTTCAGATCTTAACAAAGCCCACTGTTTATCTAAGGAACAGACCCACTTCACGCCAACATCCTCAATACTAGTATTTATTTTGAAACCCACTGGCGTCAGATGCCAAGTAGGTAGCTAGAAGCATGCCCTTGTACGGGATTTTCTCAGTATTTTAAATAATAAAAGTCAGGTGGTTACCCACCAAATGTAGGGGGAAATGATCAATGAAAAGTCATAGGAAAACGCGCAGGGTTTGGAGAGCACAGTCTGACCCTGAGAGGCTCCCCAGTTACCTGGAAGACTTATTGGTAAATCAGTGAATTGTGATAAACATCGTCGACCTCCTCTTGCTTGGGTGCTTTTATTTAATGACATAACTGGAGGTGATGATCTTGAACGTTCACAGTTGTGGGGGACAGAGGGACGCACCTGGATGTTCTACCTGCGCCCAACCTGATTCAAGGTGTCCACTCGTGGACGGTTCCGAAAGTAATATTGGGTGATCATGCTATCCAGTCGGGTGAGCGGCACCCAACACCATGAAAAGGACCTGCAATTAGTACACTAGCTCATGGCTGTTCCCACTCACAGGATGTCAGCCCACGTCCTCACTTTCAGACATTTAGAACAAAGTGGTTCAGTAATATGCACCCTGTAATCACCAAATCACCCTGTGTCTTAACCATTCTTGGCCTCAAATGTCTACTCAGGAAGCCTCACCTGAACCACCATCCTCTTCCTTCAACTTCTCTTTACAAACCTGGGAAAGCTAAGTATCTGAAGTTCTCGAACAAAGCAACCTAAGGGCCCATCAACAGATGAATGGATAAAGAGGATGTGGTACATATATACAATGGAATATTACTCAGCCATGAAAAAGAATGAAATTATGCCATCTGCAGCAACATGGATGGACCTAGAGGTTATCATACTAAGGGAAGTAAGTCAGACAGAGAAAGACAAATATCATGTATCACTTATGTGCAGAATCTGAAGAAAATGATACAAATGAACTTATTTACAAAACAGACTCACAGACACAGAAAACTTATGGTTACCAAAGGGGAAAGGTCTGTGGGGAGGGATGAATTGGGAGTTTGGGATTGACACATACACACTATGACATTTAAAATAGATAAACAACAAGGACATACTGTATAACACAGAGAACTCTGCTAAATGTTCTGTAATAACCTAAATGGGAAAAGAATTTGAAAAATAGATATATGTATAACTGAATCACTTTGCTGTACACCTGAAACTAACAACATTGTAAACCAAGTCTACTCCAATATGAAATTTTTAAAAACATGTTACAATAAAAAATATGCAGAATAATCTTTGTCTCCATATCTGTATCTATAAATAGATATCTACTTATACTATGTATAGGTATATTTTATATACCTCTTTATCTTTAATAGATACCTATTTATTTTTAATAGATATCTATAAATAGATAAAAGTAAAAGGATAAATACACAGATACATACACACAGAGACTCACACACACACTTTTATTAAAGTGAACTTCCAGGGACTTCTCTGGTGGTCCAATGGTTAAGACTTCACCTTCCAATGCAGGGAGTGTGGGTCCAATCCCTGGTCAGGGAACTAAGATCCCACACGCCTCATGGCCAAAAAACCAAAAACCATAAAACAGAAGCAATTTTTTTTTTTTTCGGTACGCAGGCCTCTCACTGCTGTGGCCTCTCCCATTGCAGAGCACAGGCTCCGGACATGCAGGCTCAGGGGCCATGGCTCACGGGCCCAGCCACTCTGCAGCATGTGGGATCTTCCCGGACCGGGGCACGAACACGTGTCCCCTGCATCGGCAGGCGGACTCTCAACCACTGCGCCACCAGGGAAGCCCCAGAAGCAATACTGTAACAAATTCAATAAAGACTTAAAAAAAAAATGGTCCACATCAAAACAAATCTTAAAGTAAATTTCCAAATTTATCCTTTAGAACATCTAAAAGGAAAATGAATTCACCAGTAATTAAGTGTGTAATTTAAAAATATATACCATCTGAATGATCTGAATATCTCAGATCACTGGCTGAGGTAGGGGGAGGGAAGCGAGGGAGTTAATTATTTGCCTCTTCCTCTTATAAGTGCACTAATGCCATCATGGGAGCCCCACCTCCTGGACCTCTTTTAGGCTTCTTAGGAAAACCTAAAAAAATGGTTTTCCTGGGCTTCCCTGGTCTACAAGTCAATTGTTTCAGCCTCTGGAAAGTCATACACCCTGTAAGGAATGAAGTATGACCACATCAGGCATTCCTACGTTTCTAAGAACATCTGCTGATTTCCACAAAATGGGAATAAACACACTACCAGAAACACACGCATCTGGCTTTTACATGTATTGTTTGTTTCAGCCCCCCCAAACTGAGGTGTTATGCACAAGACGGATTAAACTAGAGTCAAGGGAAGCGTGATTAGGGCTTGGGATGCCAGCCACGAGATGCTCCAGCCAGCTCGGGCATGAATTCTCGTATTCGTGAGACCATGATGGGCACTAGTAGTCAACTAGGTCAGAGTGAGCATTCGAGAGACAATTTGACGTATGTGTCTGCTTCAGTGCCTTCGGTTCTGTATCCTCCCATGGCCCGAAATCAGCACCGACCCCAGACGGAGATGACCATGATGGAGAGAACAAATAAAGCCCCCAGCCCGGGATGAAGCCACAGAGGGAGGGGAAGCAGGTACTGGTGGATACTGCCATCCAGCAGGAGGGCGGTCAGCCACGAAGCCACAGCACAAACACCCAAGCCGGGGAAAGGGGGCGGGGGGGGTGTCTCGCCCAAGGAAGAGGAGTGATCCCAGAAGGCAGCCTGCTCTCCCTTCCTCTGTCACTTCTGGGCCAGCTTAACGGCCCTGCCAGCTCAGGGTGTAACCGAGCAGGACCCTATGGGGCCTCACGGGGTGACACGCCCCCGCCGCACGTTCTCCACCTGCCTCTTATTGGTAGAAAACCTGTAGCCTCACCGGACTTCCCCGAGCTCCGAAAAACAAATTTAATCAGAGAAGAGAGAAAATTCAGAGACAAACGAAAACAGTCACGCAAAACAAGAATACGAATAGTTTAGCCATTAAAGAGCGTCAAGGAAAAAAAAAAAAAAGAGCGTCAAGGGCTTTCAGTTCCTCCCTAAAGGCTACAGATCGTATTCTGAGCCCCGTCCTTTGCGTTGCTTTGCAGAGACTGAAAACCCCACCAGGTGGGAGAAGTTACCTGCGTGCCGCCCACCACCACGGAGACCCCAGGTGGTTGCAATCAGAAGGTTGACGACGCGGACGCCTGGGCCCCCACCAACCAAGCCGACGAAGGTCCACGAGCTGACCTCGCACCCGAAACCCTCTCCCTCGCCCTGGTTTAAAAGCCTTTCCCTGAAGGCCCTCGGGGAGTGCGCGTCTTCAGCGCGAGCCGCCCTTCTCTAGACTTGGCCGCACGTGGGGCGTCTTGCAGACAAACGCTGCTCTTCCCTTCACCACAACCCGGGTCAGGAGCTGGGCTTTGCTGAGCACGGGACTCGGGTTTGCTTTGGTAACAATTATCTGCAAGCGCCGCCCTCGACGCGGCTAGCGAACAGGCTTGCGTAGCTGGGCATCCTCTGAATTTCCCCGTGTACCCCAGGGGGCGCAGACCCTGCCCTCAGGGGACTTACAAGGGAGAAGCCACGTGGACATAAAACATGAAACGCGGTAGAGTCTTCTCCGGGTTAAATGCATCTGCAGAGAAGGTCTGGGGTGACCAGATTTGGACTCGGAGAAACTGAGTCATGGAGAATCGTCTATTAGTTACTTGCTGGGGAACACAGCCGGTGGGCTGAAGGTCTGATGGGGAATTGGAAGCATGGAAGAGAAGGGCAGTGCCTTGCTTCAAAGCCAGATTTTCACCAGATACTCAACCAGAATGGCTTTTCGGCGGGGGGAGGGGCAGGAAGGGCAGATGGGACCCATCGTTTGGGAAATGTTTAACACACGCAGCCAAAGGCCCCATATAAGATTATGATACAGGCACCAGGGAAATGTTAAGTCCAGCTACTCTGCTGGGATTATACACTCACTGTCTTGGGAAAGGTTCAGGTCTTAATCAGTTTACCTCTAGATTAGGCCTTGAATTCGGTTTTTAAAACTTACAGGGTTTTCTAATTGAACTATAGTTGCTGTATAGTCTATTAGTTTCAGGTGAACTTGATTCAGTATTTTTACAGATTTCCAAAAATAGCACAAATGGCAAAGTGAGCTAAAAATATCACGATTTCCCCTCAAACTGATACATCGAAAGACATAGATTCCAGTAATTAGAAAACTGCATCTTCATTTCCAGATGGTATTTAGCCTGGATTCCCCACCTTGCTCTGACAATGGTCCAACTCATTAAGAATTCAGCCCATTTCTCTCCCAGGCTGTCTGACCAAGTCCATGGGTGACCACAGCCTGGGCTGGATGGCAAACATGGGGCACAAAACAAAGATGGGCAGGTGGGTGCAGGAGGCTTTGGGGTGTCATATTCCATCCAGCTCCACCAGATTCAAGTTTGGCAACAATTCGTGGAGACTGCTGTTGGAGTCTTAATTGTTCTTGCTTTTCCCCCGGGGTGACCCTATTTGAACTAGGGAGAGTGTAAGCCTCCCTTCCCTCCGTGAGGCTGAACGGGATTGAACGTGCCTCTGTAGAAAAGCACGTGGAAATCCAGCCCAGGCTGCACACCGACAGGCACCCGCACTCTTACCTTTGCATCCCACTGACGGTACAGGATCCTACTCAACAGCGTCATGAAAAACGGCACCAGCGTCTTGTCATCCCTCCTGCACACACGTCTCAGACCTCTCCTCCGGCCGGTGGGGCTAGTTGTGGGCACACTGACCGAGATGCAGTATCTTTAGGTGACTCAGCATGTGATAAGCGCCCCAAGACTTGTCACCGAGCAAAGGCTCACCGCCCGACGTGCATAGAAGCCAATGCAATGGCACAAGCTTTCCCAGAAGACGAAGAGATTCACCGTCAGCTCAACCAGCAGCAGCCCAAACTCGCAAATCCGTCCCCACGATTCAGCGTCCGGAGTGAACTTTAAGGGGTCAGGGAGTTTCAAGCTTGGAAGCTGATTGGCTAGTCTCCAATCAGGCCATATGAGCTACTCCTGCAGCTGGAGGCCAGATTTTCCTTATTGCAGGAGTTCTCGCTTCGTAAAGGGCTCCAGTGGTAACATTTCTAGTCCTTAAGTTTTGGGGACTGAAGATTCTTGGCTCCGAGATCACCCTAGTAACATGGGTTCCCGTCTTGAGTATGTGCAGTGCTGTCTCTGTAAAATAACTCGGGTATTGATGAATCAACGACCTATTAAATGAGGCGAAACCAGATGAAGCTGGTGCTGTTTCAGTTAGATTAATCAACAACCTATATAACGAGGCAAAGCCAGTTTAAGCTGGTCCATGATTTCCGTGCTGTTGCAAACTGATTCCTGAAACCATGTCTGATGTGTCACAGGACATGCAAATAAACACTCATCTTATTTTTTGTAACACTGTGCTTGAATATCCGGCATAGTGCACGTGCAAAGAAAACGGTTCTTGAATTCTTTCCTTCTTCCAGAAATGAGACCAAGGCTCTTCTTAACCCAGAGAGATGATGACGAAATTGCAAACAATCTCAGTGTTTTCCCTGAGCGCCTCTGTGGGGCCAGCGATAGAATCATTGGAGGAACTTCTTAAAAATACTGTCGACCTGATACCTACCCAGGTCACTCTCAGAGGACGGGGCCCAGGAATGTGTGTTTTTATGGGCTGTCTGGACTGAACTGGATGCACAGCCAGGTTCAGGAAGCACTTGTTGATTAGGGAGGGCAGAAGATCTGGGTATAAAAGCCCACTCCCTTATTCATCATCACAGGAGCCCCAGAGTTCCCACGGTTGATAAACTGGGATATTAACAGGGCCTTTCTCTCAACATCTGCAGAGAACTGAGTGAGAAGACAGACCTGAAAGCCCCGGATACGCTGCATCCCGCTAACGAACCAGAGCCTGCTCTGTAGATGGAAGGTCGTCGGAGGATGATGGAGGGTAAGCATTTCAGCCCAGTGAGTCTAACAGCCAACATCAAGTACCATACATGGTGTGTCTGGGAGAGCAACGCAGTGGATTCCCCCAGAGAACACAGAGAAACGGCAAGCACTCACTGGATGTCGTTCACATAACATTACTGCCCTGAACACCGACGCGGCCAAGCCATGCAGTTTGATGAGCCACTGAGTGCGTACAGCTGTATTAGTTTCCCCGGGGTCGCCATCACACGTGACCACACACCAGATGGCTGAAACCAACAGAAAAGTACCTTCTCTCAGTTCTGGAGACCAGACGTCTCAGATCAAGGTGTGGGCAGGGCTGGTTCCTTCCGGAGGCTCCAGGGGAGAATCTGTTGTAGGTTTCTCTCCAGAATCCGGGGGCTGCTGGCCATCCTTGCTGGTCCTTGACTTGTAGACACATCTCTCCAATCTCTGCTCCATCGTCACATGGCTTCTCCTCTCAGTGTCTGTGTGTTCTGTTCTTATAATGACACTGGTTACACTGGATTAAAGACCCACCCTCAGAAGCAACCTAAATGTCCATCAACAGAGGAATGGATGAAGATGATGTGGTCCATTTATACAATGGAAAACTACTCAACCCTTAAAAAGAATGAAATAATGCCATCTGCAGCCACATGGATGGACCTTGAGGGTGTTATGCTAAGTGAAATACGTCAGAGAGAGAAAGACAAATGCTGTATGATCTCACTTATATGTGGAATCTAAAAAATACAACCAAGTAGTGAATACTGTATAACAAAACAGAAGCAGGCTCACAGAGAACGAGTGGTTTCCAGTGGGGGGGAGGGGCAAGACAGGGGTAGGTGATTAAGAGGTCCAGACTACTATGTATAAATAAGCTACAGGAACATATTGCCCCAAATGGCAGTATTTCATTCTTTTTCATGGCTGAGCCGTATTCCATTGTATATATGAACCACTTCTTGTTTATCCATTCCTCTGTTGATGGACATTTAGGTGGCTTCCATGTCTTGGCTATTGTAAATAGTGCTGCTGTGAACTTTGGGGTGCATGAATCTTTTCAAATTAATTTTGTCTGGATATGTGCCCAGGAGTGGGATTGCTGGATCACATGGTAGCTCTAGTTTTAAGGAACCTCCATACTATTCTCCATAGGGGCTGCACTAACTTACATTCCCACCGACAGTGCAGGAGGGTTCCCCTTTCTCCACACCCTGCCCAACATCTGTTATTTCTGTTCTTTTTAATGATGGACCTCTGACCGGTGTGAGGTGATGTCTCACTGTGGTTTTGATCTGCATTTCCCTGATCATTAGCAACGTTGAACATCTTTTCGTGTACCTGTTAGCTGGCTTGGAGAACTAATTCTAAAGCTTTTTCCTTGGGCCTGTTTAGCAATAAGCCAGGATACTCTGCTCCACGTGGCATCTTCTAACCAAGAAGCCAAAAATGGTGTTCCACGAAAAGAGCAGCTGGTTCAGCTCACAGCTCAGTATCTGCACAAGCACTCTGCTTCACAGTAACAATCATATTTTGTTAATATACCAGAAGTGCTTTATTTCAAAAAATTATTTAATTCTATAGCTTTTAAAATATTACTTATTTAATCCATTGGCTTTAAAAATTGTTTTCATTTATAAATTTAGCTTATTTTTTGCTATCCTTTCTGGTTTTCTTTATTGAGATATAATTCACATATGGTAAATTCACCCTTCTAAGCATGCAATTCAGTAGTTTGGGGTGTATTTATGAGTAGCCCCCGCTCGCTGCAACTAGAGAAAGCCCACACGCAGCAACGAAGACCCAATGCACCTAAACATAATTTATAAAAAAATAAAGCTGGATGGAAACAGGGAAATGGAGCTTTGACATATATTACATTTTTCCAAGGAGAATATATTCAGAAATGACTACCATACATAAAAGAATACTAAGGAGGATAAAAACCATAAACAATCCACCGACGATTAGTTTTGAATCATGAGATGTAGGCATCTCACAAGAAAGGATGACCCTAATAAAGGATGTAATGAGGTGAGTTTGGCTTTGCCTGTCCGGGAGCACGGACTAATCTGATTCTCCTCTGTGATGTTCCTCTTTCCCCATCATCTATGCATAACCCATGAATGACCAAATCAGGGGAAGACAGAAGCACCGACCCATGAAAAGCAAACCAAGTCAGATGAACAGAATGGCCTGTAATAGAAACGCCCAATTTGTAGGAAAAACTAAGGTTTCAGGAGTCATTTCATTGGAATTCTGGTAACGCCTTTGATGCCGGCTATAAAATTGAGGTGCGTGATAAATTCAGGTTCACTGGGGAAAGCACATGAGGACCAGTGCACCCCCAATGGAGAAGGGGACATAGTCACAGTGAAAAGAGGGGTCTACGTACATATGCAGGGGTGTGGTTGTATCTGGTTGTGTTAAATTGTCCCTTTATGTGCTATAAGCTGAACTGTCCCCTCCAAATTCACGTGAAGTCCTAGCCCCCAGGACCTCAGAATGTGACACTATTTGGAGATAAGGTCTTCAAAGAGAGGATGACGGTAAACTGAGGTCACTAGGGTGGGTCCTGATCCCAAAGGACAGGTTTCCTTATAAGAAGAGATCAGGAGACAGACGCGCAGAGAGGGACGACCCTGTGAGGACACAGGGAGGAGAGGCCGGCTACAAGCCCAAGAGAGAGACCTCGGGAGGGACCAGCCCTGCTGACCCTTGGATCTCAGATTCCAGCCTCCAAGACTGGGAGAGAGACACATGCCTGATGTTTAAAAGCGCCCCCAGTCTGGGGCATTTTATGGCAGCCAGAGCAAACAGATACATCACGATTTTACAAACGCTTTTAAAAATTATAGCAATCAGCACACCTGCAGGTTCCATACAGCAATTTGTGAAATACACCAGCAAACTTCATTTTAGGGTCAATCAAAAACAAAGTGCGATTTAAGTGTGAAAAATTGAGTTATGGGATAAAGTTTTAAAGCCCCGTGAAGACATGATAGAATACATTTGCACAGGTACATGCCCTGCAAGCAATCCCATGCTAAGGTCACATGTGTGTTATCTGTATTCGAATCAAAAAGCATTTGTATCTTTTGGCCCCAAAATGTCCATACGAATGCTCACAGCTTGCAACATCACTAACCGAAACCACATGGCAAACTCCGTGGGAAAGGACAACGCAAAACCAGCCGTGACCTATAACCAGGAGGTGAGAATAAGCACAGTGACATCCACAACCGGCTGTATACAATCACCGCACTGACATCCAGAACCGACTGTATACAATACCCATGACGCCCCTTCCTGAAATTGGGGGAACTGCAGTTGAGATGGGCTGGGAGCTGGGACCCTTTGCTGCAGGGCTTGCACCTGGACACACCTCTCCTCCAGCAGCAAAATACAAAGAAACTAGAAGGGACTAAAAATAACCGCACACAGCTGTGGGAAATTACAAACAATAAGATACCAAAAGACCAAACCCCAACTGCCATTTCTGAGGTGTTGGAGCAAAAGCAGGGTCCTGCGCGTGATTCCTGCGCACTGCACCACCGAGGGGTGGGCAGACCCCCTAAGCCGTCCCTCCATCCCAACCCACCCAACTACTCCCACCCTCAGCCCATTAGGAACCAGCTCAGGGAATGAGCAAAGCACCTGTTACTTGTTTTCACTCCCTCCCGCTGCAGGACAAGTCCCAAGACAGCCTCTCCTGAATTCCTCATCTGCCTTCTAATCAATTTCTATTGATTAGAGAGACCAAGGACCCAGGCAGGGAACACAGTGACCTGCTTGCCTGAGGGCACAGCTGAAGGTCAGGACCGTGGCCAGCTACCTCTGCAGCCGAGTTCTCATAAAGAATCAACATCTTTCCTGAAGACTCTCGGAAGATGCTCATTTGGCTTGTGTACTGTATGTTACTAACACATGATGCGTAAACAACCATTTACTCCTAAGCGGAAGCCACCCATGCCTTGACAGTTGGCATTATATTTACTTGCAAGAAACAAACTTATGCACATGATTTCAGATGACTCATGAGATTTCGGAGTCCCTGTCATGAGCCCATGATGGCAGAATGAAATCACCTTCTTTTAAACCTATTTCTTTTCTCTTTTTCTTTTTCTTGGCCGTGGCTTGCAGGATCTTAGCTCCCCGACCAGGGATCAAACCCCTGCCCCCTGCAGTGGAACCGTGGAGTCCTAACCACTGGACCCCCCGGGAAGTCCCGCCTTAAACCTATTTCTTGAACAAGGAGCTCTCCATGTGGAGAGCAGAGAACTGACCTTTGGCCAAGAGAAACCCACAACCCTTTTATACCCAGGGAAGAATAAAGAGTATCCTCATTGTGGACATGAAGAGCTCTGTGGAATGTTTCCTATGGACCTCAGCCAGCATCCTTGCTAACTCTGAGGGACGCTCCAGGCCCAGAAACGGAGTGGCCTGGTGTCTGCAGAGGGAGCCCAACCCTGAAGAACGGTTTGTTACGTGGGGTCTACAAGCCCCGCCTGGTGGTTTTAGATGATGTTTTTCCTTCCTAGTTCCTTCTGATCAGTTATCTCTCTTATAAAACAAAACATAAGTGTGTTCCACTGTAACAAACCCTTCTGTGTCATATTTTAGCTCCCTCAGCCTATGTCACATTAACTGTGTAACTTATTCCCGTCTTGATTTTAAAATCTCGTTAAATAAAACTATCGCTTTTGTTGTCGTGCCAGGCAAAAAAGGAGTGATGTTTTGGTTAATAATTGGGCAAACGGGGAGGATTCTGCTGGCCACTCTGGGGAACATTATAATGGTGATTAACGCTTCTTCTGTAGCAGGGAAATGTTGAACTCATGAGGCGTTTTTAAGCCAAATGCCATCTCGTCTCTGCTGACAAAGCGTACTGGACACAGGAGTGGCATTTACCTGAATGGAAATGAGGGGCAGTTAATCCACCCCTCCATGTTTCCACTCATGAAACAGAAGAACAGAACTCAGGGAAAACAAAGACGCAGCCATGGAAGGAGGAAGACCCTGATGTCAGGCAGGGGATACAACTGCAAGAGGAAACAAATCAAGAATGAAACGGACGGACCCCAGGGGACAGATTAAAAAGAATAAAAGATGGGGGGTGGTGGGAGCTGACAAAAAGGAACAGACCAGTCTCTAGGAACAAGAGACGGGAAAAAAATTAAACTCTACTGGAAAAAAAAGTCTCCTTTTTCTTCATGGGATAAAAGATACCTTCTCTCTCGGAGCATTGGCTGGGGAAGCAGCTAATGTTTCCTGAGTATGAGAACATGAATATACAACTTATGGACGTTGTGACAGACCGGGGAATGGACCCCTCCCCCCATGGCCTCTGCCTCTTGTTTCTAAGAAAAGCTTTACCCTCCTAGGCCTTCCGGGATCTCCAGAGAGAAAATTTAATCAGAGAAGTGAGAAAATATACAAACAAAGGAACACAGTCAGCAAGACAGTAATAGTTTAGCCATTAAACAGAGTCAAGGGCTTTCAGTTCCTCCCTAAGGGCTACAGATCAGATTCTGAGCCACGTCCTTTGCGTTGCTTTGCAGAGACTGAAAACCCCACCAGGTGGGAGAAGTTACCTGCGTGCCGCCCACCACCACGGAGACCCCAGGTGGCTGCAATCAGAAGGTTGACGACGCGGACGCCTGGTCCCCCACCAACCAAGCCGAAGAAGGTCCACGAGCTGACCTCGCACCCGAAACCCTCTCCCTCGCCCTGGTTTAAAGCCTTTCCCTGAAGGCCCTTGGGGAGTTCGCGTATTCAGCGCGAGCCGCCCTTCTCTAGACTTGGCCGCACGTGGGGCGTCTTGCAGACAAACGCTGCTCTTCCCTTCACCACAACCCGGGGTCAGGAGCTGGGCTTTGCTGAGCACGGGACTCGGGTTTGCTTTGGTAACAATTATCTGCAAGCGCCGCCCTCGACGCGGCTAGCGAACAGGCTTGCGTAGCTGGGCATCCTCTGAATTTCCCCGTGTACCCCAGGGGGGCACAGACCCTGCCCTCAGGGGACTTACACAGGAGAAGCACGTGGACATAAAACATGAAACGCGGTAGAGTCTTCTCCGGGTTAAATGCATCTGCAGAGAAGGTCTGGGGTGACCAGATTTGGACTCGGAGAAACTGAGTCATGGAGAATCGTCTATTAGTTACTTGCTGGGGAACACAGCCGGTGGGCTGAGGCTCTGATGGGGAATTGGAAGCATGGAAGAGAAGGGCAGTGCCTTGCTTCAAAGCCAGATTTTCACCAGATACTCAACCAGAATGGCTTTCGGCGGGGGGGGGGGGGGGGGGGGGGGGGGGACAAGAAGGGCAGATGGGACCCATCGTTTGGGAAATGTTTAACACACGCAGCCAAAGGCCCCATACAAGATTATGACACAGGCACCAGGAAAGTGTTAAGTCCAGCTACTCTGCTAGGATAATACACTCACTGTCTTGGGAAAGTTTCAGGTCTTAATCAGTTACCTTCAAGTTTTAAAAGCCACAGGGTTTTCTAATTGAACTATAGTTGCTGTATAGTCTATTAGTTTCAGGTGAACTTGATTCAGTATTTTTACAGATTTCCAAAAATAGCACAAATGGCAAAGTGAGCTAAAAATATCACGATTTCCCCTCAAACTGATACATCGAAAGACATAGATTCCAGTAATTAGAAAACTGCATCTTCATTTCCAGATGGTATTTAGCCTGGATTCCCCACCTTGCTCTGACAATGGTCCAACTCATTAAGAATTCAGCCCATTTCTCTCCCAGGCTGTCTGACCAAGTCCATGGGTGACCACAGCCTGGGCTGGATGGCAAACATGGGGCACAAAACAAAGATGGGCAGGTGGGTGCAGGAGGCTTTGGGGTGTCATATTCCATCCAGCTCCACCAGATTCAAGTTTGGCAACAATTCGTGGAGACTGCTGTTGGAGTCTTAATTGTTCTTGCTTTTCCCCCGGGGTGACCCTATTTGAACTAGGGAGAGTGTAAGCCTCCCTTCCCTCCGTGAGGCTGAACGGGATTGAACGTGCCTCTGTAGAAAAGCACGTGGAAATCCAGCCCAGGCTGCACACCGACAGGCACCCGCACTCTTACCTTTGCATCCCACTGACGGTACAGGATCCTACTCAACAGCGTCATGAAAAACGGCACCAGCGTCTTGTCATCCCTCCTGCACACACGTCTCAGACCTCTCCTCCGGCCGGTGGGGCTAGTTGTGGGCACACTGACCGAGATGCAGTATCTTTAGGTGACTCAGCATGTGATAAGCGCCCCAAGACTTGTCACCGAGCAAAGGCTCACCGCCCGACGTGCATAGAAGCCAATGCAATGGCACAAGCTTTCCCAGAAGACGAAGAGATTCACCGTCAGCTCAACCAGCAGCAGCCCAAACTCGCAAACGCGTCTCCAGGATTCAGCGTCCGGAGTGAACTTTAAGGGGTCAGGAAGTTTCAAGCTTGGAAGCTGATTGGCTAGTCTCCAATCAGGCCAAATGAGCTACTCCTGCAGCTGGAGGCCAGATTTTCCTTATTGCAGGAGTTCTCGCTTCGTAAAGGGCTCCAGTGGTAACATTTCTAGTCCTTAAGTTTTGGGGACTGAAGATTCTTGGCTCCGAGATCACCCTAGTAACATGGGTTCCCGTCTTGAGTATGTGCAGTGCTGTCTCTGTAAAATAACTCGGGGATTGATGAATCAACGACCTATTAAATGAGGCGAAACCAGATGAAGCTGGTGCTGTTTCAGTTAGATTAATCAACAACCTATATAACGAGGCAAAGCCAGTTTAAGCTGGTCCATGATTTCCGTGCTGTTGCAAACTGATTCCTGAAACCATGTCTGATGTGTCACGGGACATGCAAATAAACACTCATCTTATTTTTTGTAACACTGTGCTTGAATATCCGGCATAGTGCACGTGCAAAGAAAATGGTTCTTGAATTCTTTCCTTCTTCCAGAAATGAGACCAAGGCTCTAACCCAGAGAGGTGATGACGAAATTGCAAACAATCTCAGTGTTTTCCCTGAGCGCCTCTGTGGGGCCAGCGATAGAATCATTGGAGGAACTTCTTAAAAATACTGTCGACCTGATACCTACCCAGGTCACTCTCAGAGGACGGGGCCCAGGAATGTGTGTTTTTATGGGCTGTCTGGACTGAACTGGATGCACAGCTAGGTTGAGGAAGCACTTGTTGATTAGGGAGGGCAGAAGATCTGGGTATAAAAGCCCACTCGCTTAGTCATCATCACAGGAGCCCCAGAGTTCCCACGGTGGATAAACTGGGATATTAACAGGGCCTTTCTCTCACATCTGCAGAGAATTGAGTGAGAAGACAGACCTGAAAGCCCCGGATACGCTGCATCCCGCTAACCAACCAGAGCCTGCTCTGTAGATGGAAGGTCGTCGGAGGATGATGGAGGGTAAGCATTTCAGCCCAGTGAGTCTAACAGCCAACATCAAATATCATACACGGTGTGTCTGGGAGAGCAACGCAGCGGATTCCCCCAGAGAACACAGAGAAATGGCGAGCACTCACTGGATGTCGTTCACATAACATTACTGCCCTGAACACCGACGCGGCCAAGCCATGCAGTTTGATGAGCCACTGAGTGCGTACACCTGTATTAGTCTCCCCGGGGTCGCCATCACACGTGACCACACCCCAGATGGCTGAAACCAACAGAAAAGTACCTTCTCTCAGTTCTGGAGACCAGACGTCTCAGATTAAGGTGTGGGCAGGGCTGGTTCCTTCCGGAGGCTCCAGGGGAGAATCTGTTGTAGGTTTCTCTCCAGAATCCGGGGGCTGCTGGCCATCCTTGCTGGTCCTTGGCTTGTAGACACATCTCTCCAATCTCTGCTCCATCGTCACATGGCTTCTCCTCTCAGCGTCTCTCTCTCTGTGTCTCCTCTTCTTATAATGACACCAGTTATACTGGATTAAAGACCCACCCCCAGAACCTAAATGTCCATCGACAGAGGAATGGATAAAGAAGAGATGGGGTGTGTGTGTGTGTGTGTGTGTTTGTGTGTATAAAAAGTTTATTAATTGCGTTCCTTTCAATAAATAAAATAACGGGAAGATTCCTGCCCTGGATCCCTATTTTGCAGTCACAACGTATGAAAACACTCGGTCTGTGACAAGGACCGCAGCATCCTGTACTTGGCAGCAAAGACTCTGAGCAAACTGAACCCAGAGCCCACAGAGTCAAGAGCCGTCGCCTTCGGATTATTTGCTTGGGGCAAAGACTGTGCCTGACACGCCGACTCCGGCATTACCAATCGAGGGGCAGTCGTCTTCCTGTTGCATTTTGCATCTGACCTTTCCCGTCTCATTGTTATGTGTTCAGATGATGGGATGGATTTTCAGATATCCTTGGGTCATCACCTTTCGTTCAACAGAAGTTTCCTGTGCCCTCATGCACTAAGACGTTTCTAAAGAACAGGCAACGTGCCTTCCTCATTGGAAAATCCATCAAGCAGCCTGGCAGAAACTGATTAGGATAAACAGGGATGAGTGATTAACATGCTGGTAACAGGCGTGAGCTTCTAGACAATGGATTATATCAAGGACTTTTTTTTTTTCCTGCTGCGTTGGGTCTTCGTTGCTGTGCACGGGCTTTCTCTAGTTGCAGCAAGCAGGGCTACTCTTTGTTGCGGTGCGCGGGCTTCTCGTGGTGGCTTCTCTTCTTGCAGAACACGGGCTCTAGACACACGGGCTTCAGTAGTTGTGGCACACAGGCTCAGTAGTTGTGCACATGGGCTTAGTTGCTCCACGGCATGTGGGATCTTCCCGGACCAGGGATTGAACCCAATTCCCCTGCATTGGCAGGAGGGTTCTTGACCACTGCACCACCAGGGAAGTCCAAGTACATCAAGAACGTTTGCGAAGAGCTGCCTGTTCTTCTCCTTGTTTGGGGCCTGCAGTAAGTGCTGCACTTTCCTTCACCACAACACCGTGTCAGGAGATTGGCTTTATGGCCCACGGGCGAGTGGACCAAAGTTTGGTTCAGTAACAGGAGAATCAGGGGGTGCCCAATTCAGAGCATCTAAAAGCCACAAGAGTAGCAGACAAAGAATGGGTGTGAATGACGGAGGGGCATAATGGGTGAAAGCAAAATCGCCATCAGTGTCTTTCCCCCATGACACCATATGTTCCTTAGAAGTAGAGGGCTGAGCCATGAAACATCTCTGTTATGCCCAGGTCAAGCCCCAGCTTTGCAGCTGCCCACAGCTGCAAAGGGAAGCAACCAAGATGCCAAGCATGATGGGACTTCTGGAAAGTTCCAACCCGACGGGTGCATGATTAGGTTAAGAGCCTGGTTGTGCAAATTTGGAGGGGTGACAGGTGGCTGACACCTGCCCAGCTCCATGGGCAAGTCAGCCTGATGGAGAAGTGTCACCATGCTTCTGGGATGGCCAACAGCATCGCCTTTGAGGGCAGAACGTGGACCAGGGGATGCACGAAGAGGTCCTGTGGGCCCTCCCAGACTCAACGGGCTTAATTAAAATATTCAGAAACACAACCCCTGCTCCCTAGAGAAGCGTTCTTTGGGTTCCATCAACCACAGTCTCTGTTTGGCTGAGCAAGGAAGCTGAATGCAGGCAGGACCCGAGAGTCTGCAGGCGTGAGGGCTGCCATCAGCCAGGGAAGGCGGGTGGGGAGCAATACGTCGGATGTGGCCGGCTTCCCTAGGCTCCCAGGAGGAGCTGGCAGCAGGGGAAGAGACTCAGACGAAGGGGCCGCACAATAGTCTGTGGACCATTGAGTAGAGCAAGGATGTTTCCACGAAGAGTGGACCTCATGAATTATCCCGAGAATGTGTCCGTCATTACCTTTGCATGGTATCACGGCAGTCACATCCCGAATTAAAGCATCAGTGAGGAGATGCGTGCACTAGAAATGTGGCTAACAGATGTGGGCAAAGTTTCTTTCCTTGTCAAACACTTTCCATGAGGGGCGGGAAGGGAGGTCTGACAGGAGGTATTTGCTTATCAGAATTCACGTAATTCAGATTTGGACAAAACAGGACTCAGAAAAAACAAAAGACAAGAGCAACCATCCCCACCCACCCCGAATCCCTCTGCAACCTTCAGATTGTTCTTTTCCGAACAGAATAAGGAGAAAATTGATTTTCTCTGATTTACATTTCCTGGGCGGAAGTGTCCTGTCTCAGTGCCCATGTACCCAGTGCAAAAGTTATCTGGGATGCAATTGATTTCATTGAGAAAGGGCTTTCAAAGTAAGTATTTTATGTCATGAAAATCCCAGCCGTAGGAACAATGGAGAGGTAAGGTTACAACTGCGGTTCTAATATAAGAAAATTAAGAAGTAGTGGGGGAGTTTCTTTTTTTATGTTGTCCTGAAAGATGTATTTTAATCAACGCAAAGCATAGCCAGCTACCATGTGACCAGGAATATGTCTGATAAATGCTCTATGCAAAAGCAAGGCTGAAAAGTGACAAAAGCGATATGAGATAAAATTTCTTACCAGCAACGTCCTTATCGAGGGACAAAGGTATCGATGAAATGAAGACACACATGAATTAATTCATTTCTGGGGATATCAGAGGAAAAGACTGTTCTCTCAGTTGAGCAAAAGCTGCAACATTTCAGCTCAGGAGAGAAGAGGCAAAAATTGAGGAAATACCATGTCGTAGGTCAAAGAGACAGCTCAAGTGAGCTTCTCCTGACATCCCTTCTGACAATTAAATTAAATATGATACCATCACAGGACACGGTGAAGCCACAGAATGAGTCTCTCCTGTAACACAGCGGAAAAAGCATATCGTAGAGGAGAGACACAAATGAGATAGGACCAGCAGCTGGCTGGTCATCCCCAGGACGCCCATTAATGCCTCTGGGCATCCCCTCCAAAATTCTGTGACTTTCTATGCGAGTAACTACAGTGGACAAGAGAGCCGTAATCACCACCATCACCATCACCATCACCATGATCACCGTCATCATCAACAGCATCATTCTATTATCACCACCATCACCACCATCATCATCAACATCATCATTCTATTATCACCACCATCACCACCATCATCATCAACATCATCATTCTATTATCACCACCATCACCACCATCACCATCAACATCATCATTCTATTATCACCACCATCACCACCATCACCATCAACATCATCATTCTATTATCACCACCATCACCACCATCATCACCATCACCACGATCGTTATCAACGCTCATCACCACCATCACTGTCACCATCATTGTCATGACATCTGCCATTCACTGAGATCCCACAAAGTACAAGACGTTCTCCACCCTGCATTCTTCTGGCCAGCACATTTTTTGTGTGTCCACGATGCGCCAGGGACCATGCAGAGGACTAGGAAATTGGTGACACAGTTACACAAACCACAGTACAATGTGTGAGGTGGGCGAGATGGAAGAGGGTCAGGGAGGAAGGAGTGGAGGCACCTGGGTTTAGGACACCTCCTTCAGGGTCTGCTGTGGAGGCTGAGAAGTGTCGGGTGAGTAGGTCAACAGCAGGAGGAGAGAGCTCATGTTCAAGTCTAGAGCTGGTGGGAGGAACCATGGAGGGGCTCCACCCGTAGGGGTTTAATCAGGTAAGGCAACTGCTTGGGCAGCCCAGAAATGGGAGGCCAGCCAGGAGGATGGGTTATGGACCAGGTAGCGAACAGGTGGAGTAGTGACAGGAGCACAGAAAAAGAAATGAATGCTTTGGAGAGATGTTTAGGAGGAAGACACAGTGCTCAGCTACTGGCTGCAGAAAGAGGACTGATGAGGAGCAAAAGCCACCAGGGAAAGCCCGGCGTCTAGCCTCCAGCTGGGAGGTGGCGGCACCACTGACCAAATCAGGGACAAGGAAGACGTCGCGTCCAGCCCTGAATGTGCTGCGTGGGCACAGAGGTCTAGCTGGCAGGAGTTTCCGAGAAAACTGCATCAGGGAGAATCAGCACCATGGGTGTGCATGCAATGCCCGGGAGAGGGGTGCTGTGTGAGATGCTAGGGTGACACACAAAGGGGTCCGGCATGAAAGGGGCAGTAAAGAAAGAGGAAACTGCACAGGAGGGTGGGAAAGCAGACAGAGCATCGTGCGAGGGGACGAAAGCGGATCTTTTAACGTAGCTGCTTTAAGGACGGTGCTTACAGCGTTTATCACAATTTTGCTAACTCAGACAAGTGCACTGTTACTTGATTAACCTTCCTCTCCAGCTATAATATAAACTCCATGCAAGCAAGAACCAAACTTATCTGATTATCTTCGAAAATAATTCAGTTGTCAAGTGCCCGTTCAGCGCCAGCAGCGGCTAAGGCTTGGGAACGTCCCCCAAGAACCAGCCAAATGGCTCTGGTGCTGGCTGGTGGCTGCTTCCAATTCTTTCAGAGATTTACGGTTCAATTATGAGGTCATAACGGTCTCATACCAATCATGAGGTGGAAGGAGGGATAAATTAGAAATTTGGGAGTAACATATGCTATACATATAATAGATAAACAGCGAGGACCTACTGTAGAGCACAGGGAACTCTACTCAGTATCTCATAATAACCCATAATGGAAAAGAATCTGAAAAAGAACATATATACGTGTGTATAGAGAGAGAGAAAACGAACCACTTTGCTGTACCCCTGAAATTAACACAACATTGTAAATCAACGATACTTCAATTTAAAAAAGTAACAAATAAATGTATAAGAGAAGAAGAAAAAAGACTGTAGCATATGGGCCACAGTCCTTTCCCCATGACCACAGCAGACATCACCAATCCATCACAGTCTCCCTTGCTGAAGCATCGTTCTCATCTCACAGTATCAGGCAGCCAGAACCAATCAACCAGCCTCAGGCCTGGAAACTCACTTGTTATCCATTCAATTCATGCTTCAGGTGTAGACAGACCACCTGCCACCCTTCCAGCTGCTGCTACAAAATTAATTTCTTCAGAAGTTTAGTAATGAATGGATAGTAAATGATCCTGAATGCTTTACTGTTATCTTCTGAGAGAAATATGATTTTTTCTGTAAGGAAGTGAAGATGTAATTATGTCAGAGGGTATTTTTTAACCTGGGAGTCTATTCAATAGCTAGAGTTAAGCTAAACATTCTGTATCTAGGTTAGTAAGCAAGTTGAGCTATAACTTTGCTTTGGAAATTGCACAGTTAGGAAGAAAAGTATATGTAACACATAAAGTAAGCTTGGTGGCCATGACCCCTTTGAACGCTACAGATCAAGAGCTGGGAAACATTCTGCACAAAGGGCCAAGGAGTAAATACTTTTGGCTTTGTGGGCCATACAGTCTCTGTTGCAATTCTTCACTCTGTTGACCTCGGGCAAACACAGCTACAGACAGTAAGTAGATGAATGGGTGTGGCTGTTTCAATAAAACTTTATTTGCCAAAAAAAGGCAGAGGGCCAGATTTAGCTCAGGGTCTGAAGCTTGCCGATCCTTGATCTCCATCATCCTTGGAGGTCTGGAAAGAGTACTTAGGAACTTTACTACAGGCAGCAGCCTTCTGGGGGAGAGTTGTGACTTTTGGTCTTTCAACGTGTCGCTGTTCTGTGCGTGATCTCCAATACTATTTGCATCAATCTGGGAAAATCCCGTTTTGAGGAGTGAGACATCCTTTTGCAACAGATAATCAAATAGTACCCCCCAGAGTCAAGAATAAATTCCCTTTCGTCCAAACGTAAACCCTATTTTTATTGGGTGATATTTTCTCTTTCTCATTCCAAGGCCACACTAATTTGCTCCTGCATCTTGTGAGATGAGAGATGAACAATTGTTTGCTGGGTGAGTATCCATTCATTAGGTTTTGAAGGAAACCATTACTGATTTGGTTTGTGGCTTCTCTGCTCTTCCCACTTGGGGCTTTATTTCTGCGCACTATGAGTACGTTCACATTCGTGCTTCCTAATTTTTACTTCACGCCCTGGGTGCCCAGTCACAATTTTGTTTTTTCATTTCATACGAGTACGAGAGCCTAGAGCAACATAAATTCTCTTCGTATTTTGGCTGTATCCCAGAGATGGTGACGCCCTGCACTTCCATTTCAAATATAAAATATTTTGTTACTGGCTATGAATCCCCTGTCGACATGCTTTACAAGGGGGGCTTTCGAAAATGAATGTAAGTTTGGGCCTTTGGAAATTCCACTTTGAATCAGAAGCATTAAAGGTTAAAAGGGGGCTCCTGCCACCTGTCAGCTGAGACACCAAGGTTACAGACAAACGGATGGGAAATGGGCAGCACCCCAAGTGTAGAAGCTCGCAGAGGAAATGCTGGGGGGTGAGAGGACGGGGCGCCCAACTCTGGGACCTCAGCCAGACCCAGGACGTGCCAAGGGGCCGGCCTAGGGGTTGGGGTGAGTCACGGAGGAAACCTGTGTGGAGAAACCTGAATCAGAAACCTGAATCTTGTTACCTGCAGGGGCAGCCACAGAGCAGGTGCTGACTCCCTCCCAAAGAAGTCCGTGGCCACGACCACAGGACAGGGGTGTCTCCACGGGGACTGGTCGTCCTCCCAGGGCTGCTGGGGGTGACACGTCTTGTGGAGAACACCGGAGTTCGAGTCCTAGGGGGTCATTCTCGGTTCTACTCAAAGAGGTCCCCAGGATGAGCCCAGGGACCCCAGAGGCAAGAGGCTGGTGGTTACAAAAACACATCCAGGTCCAGAAACTTCCCATCATCCCCAACTGAGACTCTGTCCCCATTCAAAACCCACTCCCCGTCTCCTGCCCACACCCCCCAGCCCCTGACACCCACCGTCCTACTTTCTGTCTGTATGAATCTCACTCCTCTAGGGACCTCACAGAAGTGGAACCTTCGGAATTTGTCCTTCGCGTCTGCCTTATTTCACTGAGCATCACAAGCTCAAGATTCACCCACGTGGTAGCAGGTGTCACAATTCACTTCCTTGGGGCTTCCCTGGTGGCGCAGTGGTTGAGAGTCCGCCTGCCGATGCAGGGCACACGGGTTCGTGCCCCGGTCCGGGAGGATCCCACATGCCACGGAGCGGCTGGGCCCCTGAGCCACAGTTACTGAGCCTGCGCGTCTGGAGCCTGTGCTCCGCAACAAGAGGCCGCGATAGTGAGAGGCCCGCGCACCGCGATGAAGAGTGGCCCCCGCTCGCCGCAACTAGAGAAAGCCCTCGCACGGAAACGAAGACCCAACACAGCCAAGATAAATAAAGAAATAAATAAATTTAAAAATAAATAAATAACTACTGTTCTCTGTTTAAAAAAAATAAAATAAAAAACTGAAGACGCTGTACCCTGCAACTCCCTCTCCTCTGGGTACACCCACCTACCGCCCAGCGCTGTATGCGGTCAGGCTTGCCCATGAGCATTTAAAATCCTGTATAGGGGGAATTTTGTCCTTTATAAAAATAGGTATTCGGTGCTAAAAAGAAAGGAGCTCTGAAGCCATGAAAAGACAGGGAGGAACCTTAAATGCCTATGACTGAGTAAAAGAAGCCCATCTGAAAGGGCTACAGACTGTGTGATTCCAACTCTATGACTTCCTGGAAGAGGCAAAACTGTGGAGACAGTCAAAGGATCGGTGCTAAAAAAAAAACAAATTAAAATACATACAAAAATAAAAGGATCAGTGGTTGCCAGGGGTTGGAGGGATAAACAGGCAGAACATAGAGGGCTTTTAGGGCAGTGAAACTACCCTGTACGCTACTATAATGGTGGGTACACGTCATCATACATTGGTCCAGACCCATAGAACGTATAACAGCAAGCGTGACCCCTAATGTAAACTATGGACCTTAGTTAGTAATGTGTGCATACTGGTTCATCAGTTGTAACAGATGTGGTGTATTCCTGCAAGATGTTAAGAACAGATGAAACTGTGGGGCAGGTATTGGGAATTCCCTGTATTTTGTCCTCAATTTTCTGTAAACTTTAAACTGTACTAAACACTAAAGTGTAGCAATTTAAAAAATAACAGTAACGTATAGAGAGACAAAGGGGTTTAGACATACCTGCCAGGTGAGCAGATCCTGCATGGTGACCCCTCACGCCACCACTGGGTACAAAGAAAGCATGTGCCTTCCAGGAGACAGGGCTTTTTACGACTTGTTTCCCTCAAGGAATCCTAACGTCCTCTCACGTTTAATTTTACATGCAGGTGATCCATGGCATTCGCTCCAAATGGGGAGGGTCGTTGTATAGGGCGAGGTTCCCAGTGACAGGTCCACCCCTGGAAAACCTACGCTGGGAAGCCAGCTCTACGGCAGGACATTTAGGAAACGCGTGCCATCACGGCTTGCCCTGTGCTCCCTTCAGCAGGTCTCCGAAGTGGATACGTGAAAAGGCGTCATCAATCAGGTACTCGAAACAGGAACACCCTGAGGACAAGTCAGGGCGGGCGGGCAGAAGCCCACGCCTGGGATGGTGATTACGCAAATGCCAAGGAAGGAGCGTACCAAGGCCTGGAAACTCCCCGAGCTGCACCCTCCCCGTCCACGCCCAGGCTTATCTGCAGGCATGGGGAGGAGGAGTGATGCAAACATGAGGCTGGAAAAAGACAAGGGCTGAATCAACTCCAAAGTGTAACCGGCCAAGTCCTGGAAGGGGAATTCCAGGTAAGGAGGTCAGCTCAGGACACACGGAGCTGGGCGGCCTGATTACCCAGACAGAGAGATGTCTCCACCTGGAGCTCCAAGACCTTGCAATACCTGCATCCCTCGGCACACGGCATCCTTGCCAGTCCCCCGCAGGCCAAACGGCGCCACCCAGTGGCCAACCATCACCCAGACGAATAGCTCTACATGGAAACACACAGTGGAGGACAAGGGCAAGCGGTCCACTCGTGGTGGCCGTGACCAGTGCCACATTCCTGGAGAGCTGCTCGGCAACCTGCATTCAACGCCTTTGACTCCTCATACGACATGTCAGAAGGCATCGGGGGAAGAGTACGTGTTTAAGATACAAAGACAAGGGCACCGAACACACGGGGTAACGAAACACAAGCCATCGATGAGAAGTGAGGCAAACACCCTGGGATATCCTGTCAACAGAAGCGTACGTAGCCATAAAAACAAGGACTTCTCTTTATTACAAAGCAAGACGCCCAACTAGACAGAACCTGGAAGAGTTTCTTCATGGATATGTACCTATAACGGATAGATACACACAACCCGGGTGGCAGCTGGGGTTCTGCTTCCTCATGGGCTCATGTTCTGGGTTTGAAGGAGCCGTACCTTCCCATGGGCTGTGGAGGCCCTAGAGCCCTCCCCAGCTCTCGGTACTCTCAGGGGTCTTGGGGCACATGCGGTTCCCTCTGCTGCGTTCTTGTCGCTATGAAAATAACAGGAAGGGTTATAACCCCACCATGTTTCTCCTGCCTCCACTGTGTCCCACCGACAGAGGCGTGACTACAATGTACAAGCCAGGGTCCCTGCGAGACCCTGGGCCAGCAACACCCACCCAACTCCCATCTGTTGAGCTGCTTGAGCTGCTTTCTGTCTTTCTCCATCCGCCTCTCTCTTTCTGTTTCCCTGCCTTCTCCATCTCTCCCCATCTCCAAGGGTTGCTCTATTTCTGGGTTCCTTCTAGGACTCTGAGTTCAGACTCAAATTGTCCACTTATTAACGGCATGATGTTAAGAGGCTTCCCGAAACTCTTTGTGCCCTGGTGTCCTCACTTGTAAAAAGGGAATAGTGACAATAACTCCTTCCTAGGAGAGGACCACGTGAATCCATACACGTAAAGCATTTAAAACAATACCCACTACAGAGCACGTATCCAACACGATGCAGCTGTGTACGCTAATGATCATCATTTCTAACAAAAGGCGGTTTGGTTTGGTTATTTGTTTTGCTGAAGCTCGTTATTCTAACTTCAGTAGCTTATTAAAGAGGGGCTACCAAAAAAAAAAAAAAAAGAGGGGCTACACATTCTGGTTTGCCACAGACCATTCTCATTTATCTTTTTTGGGGGGCGGGGGGCGGTACCCTGAGGGTACTTCTCAAATTTCAACATGCAGGGGTGCAGACCTCAAAGAGAAAGTGACAACTGGTTGGGCTGAGGAGTCAAAGGTCAGAGTCTGGGGCGCCTAGGGCAGCTGGAATGGAGGCGCAGAATCCTAAATGAAAGGCCACAGGGGCAGGAGCTGAAAATTCTGAGTAGAAAATCCCGTCGCAACCTCAGCAGACTAGTGAACTGCAGAAACACGGCAAGACACCAAGGAGTTCAGGGGCAAACTGCAGCTGGAAGGTTGAAAGATGTGAGCGGAGAAATTTCAGCCACTGCCTGGTGCTGGGGAGACAGGATGACACTTGCATCTTGCCAGGTTGCAGGGGCTCAGTGAACAGCTCAGAGTCTCACCTGAATCCTGAGATGGGCTACGTCTTAGAACAAAGGATCGAGATTGAGAGCTCCGTATCTTAAGATTGAGAGCTCCATCCAAGGCCCAAGGGCAGAACTGAAATAGACTCATCATGACAAGACGTGAAGCCAAGGTAACCCACCAGTGATAGCACTGTCCACTACAAAGCTCAACACTCTTCAGAGGCAGATAACAGAACGCAAAATCTCTACAGTGGATCAATCACAATGTCCAATACACACAAAAAAATGACTAGACATGCAGACAAATGGGAAAATGTCACCTGCTGTCAAGAAGGAGAAAAATCAATAGAAACAGACCCAGAGATGACGTAGCTGTTGGAATGAAGAGACAAGAACTTTCAGGTAACAATTATGAATTAAAGCATTTACAAGAAAAGATGGAGGTCAAGGGTGAAGAAAGGAAGAACGTCAGGAAAGACATGTAAACTAAAAATAACCAAATGGAAGTCCTAAAACTGAAAAATACAGTTAGTTTTGAGGACAACAATAGTCCGAGGATGGGATTACAAGTGGACTGCACACAAATGAAAAACAATTTGGTGAACGTGAGATAGTTCAATAGAAATCATTCAAGCTACAGCACGAAGGAAGAAAAGGAAGTTGGACAAAATGAACGGAGCTCGATGAAAGGTCAGACGGTGTCACGTAACCTACCACATGCGTGATTGTGGACTGACAAGAGGGTGGAAAGAACAAAGCAGGAAACGCATTTGAAGAATAGTGGCTAAAAGTTGTTCAAATTTTATCAAAACTTCCTACCCCACGGCTACGGGGAGCTTTTTAAACCCAAGTAGGATAAACACGGTGAACCACACACAGGCGTGTTATCAAAATTCTGAAAACAAGTTAAAAAAAAAAAAGAGGAAAGAAGGCACATTATATTCGGGAAATAATGATAATAATTATAGCTGATTATAGTTCCGCAACGGGAGAGGCCACAACAGTGAGAGGCCCGGTATCGCAAAAAAAATAAACACAAATAATTATAGCTGATTTCCTATCTGAAACAATGAAGGCCAGAAGGCCAGGTCACAACAACTTTAATATCCTGGGGGTAGGGCAGTGTTTTCAACCCAGAACTCTACGTGCGTGGAAAACTGCTCTCACGAATGAAGGCGGAATAATGCTACCTGCAAACACTTAGGACCATGTGAATCTCCCACCCTGCTCTGAGGAGACAGTGAAACTTTCCTCTTCAGGAAAAGGTTTTAAAACGAAACCTGCAATAAGTGAAAATAAATATTTACCTTCAAGGCACTACAGTACCTTACGGAGCCTCCAAATATCTGTTAGAAAGTGGATCGAAGCGATTTCTAACACGCTAACGTCACGGGCTCTGCACACCCCAAACCACGCATCACAGAGATAGTAACACGGAGAGGACCACAGATGTGTGCAGAGCTGGGCACGGGCTGTTCTCATCAGAATCTTGACAACAATTTCAGAGGCAACGTCCTTTTCACTGAAGGAGAAGCTCCTTCCCGGAAACATTAACCTCTGGGTCTCATTTAAGTGTTTCAAATATCATTACATAATCCTCCAAGTGTTATTTTTTTAAAAAACCTTTCTTACTATATGTTTATCTTCTATAACAACTAAGGACGACTTCATTTCCCCCAGGAGGAAACATATCATGGAAGTAACATTTCCAGAATAACTTTTAGAGACGGTCACGCGAGCAGGTTCTCTAATTACCAAGTTTAAAAGCACGGAGCGCCTTGAGGTGTGTTAGAAGGGAACGGTCAAAATCAATTTCCTCGGCGATGATTCCTCCCCACAAATGAAAAGAGGAGAAACACGGCACAGGATAACAGGACAATGCAGGAGGGAGTGAAAATATTGCATAAATTGTTGGTGGGGGAAATAGAACTTTGGATGCACGATGAGAATGAAAATTCTTCCCTGTGGGTTTTTTCTTCTATTATTATTCCTGTAAGTGTGTATAGACGAGCTAAGGAAACTAGGCAGACAATCGCCTCCCTCATGGAAGTCACCTTGACGGTGCTTCCAAAGGTTAACATTAATCATTCCCGAGCCTGAGAAATGAAGAGCCCTTCACAGGAAGAACACGGTGTGAGCAGTAATAACATTAAATGTTCACAAAGGGCTGTGCTGCGCCTTCGTCCCTTCAGAAAAGACACGATGACCTTCTAAACTTCCTTTTTTTTTTCTTTGTTAATAGAATTGACTCGCCGAATGCCATTTTTTTTTAATTGCAGTAGAGTTGATTTACAATGTTGTGTTGGTTTCACAGCAAAGCAATTCAGTTACACGTACACATGCATCTATTCCTTTTCAAATTCTTTTCCCATGATAGGTTATTACGAGATATTCAGTAGAGTTCCCTGTGCTCTACAGTGGGTCCTTGTTGGTTGTCTATTTTATATATAGTAGTGTGTATATGTTAATCCCCAACTCCTAATTTATCCTGCCCCCCTTTCCCCTTTGGTAACCATACGTTTGTTTTCTATGTCTGTGAGTCTGTTTCTGTTTTGTAAATAAGTTCATTTACATCATATTTCAGATTCCACGTATAAGTGCTATCGTATGATATATGTCTGTCTCTGTCTGGCTTACTTCACTTTGTATGATCATCTCTAGGTCCCTCCAAGTTGCTGCCAATGGTATGATTTCTTTCTTTTTATGGCTGAGTAGTATTCCACTGTATATATGTGCCACATCTTCTTTATCCATTCATCTGTTGATGGACAGTTAGGTTGCTTCCATGTCTTGGCTATTGTAAATAAATAGTGCTACAATGAACATTGGGGCGCATGTATCTGTTCAACTTATGGTTTTCTCCAGGCATTGTTAAACCTTCTAATTGCCCACAGGAAATCATCTGTCTGTATGAACACCTGTCTAGTGTCTGTCTATCCAGGCATGCCTGCTCACTGTCTACCTCAGGACACCAAGTTAAAGATGAAAGGGGGACATTCCACAGAATTCCTGGCCAGCACTCTGCAAAACTGTCAAGGTCATCAAAAAACAAAAAACAAAAAACACGGAGAGTCTAAAACATGATCACAGCCAAGAGGAGCCTAAAGAGATGGGACAACTAGATATTACCGTAGCATCCTGTGTGGGATCCTGGGATGGAAGAAAGGCATTAGGTAAAAACTAAGGAAATTCGGAAAAAACATAAGGTCTTTAGTCAGGGATCATAGACCAATAAGGTGCTTTCACTGTGAGACACGAACTTAACACAAGATATTAAGGATGGAGAGAACTATAGACATAGGGTATGTGGGGACTCAGGAACCTTCACAGCTCTTCTGTAATCTAGAACTGTTCCAAAATTAAAAGTCCATTTTTTTCAAAATCCACTTATTAAATCATTCACCATCACGTCACAACTGTCAGAGAGGCTGTCATCAAAAAGACCACAAATAACAAATGCTGGAGAGGGCGTGGAGAAGAGGGAGCCCTCCTGCACTGTGGCTGGGAATGTAAGTTGGTGCAGCCACTCTGGACAACAGGATGGAGCTTCCTTAAAAGTAAAAAGAGAGCTACCATATGACCCAGCCATCCCACTCCTGGGCATATACCCAGAGAAAACCATAATTCGAAAACACACACGCACCCCAACGTTCATAACAGCACCGTTTACGCCAGCCAAGACACGGAAGCCACTTAAGTGTCCACAGACAGATGAATGGAGAAAGAAGATGTGGTGCATATATACACAGTGGGATACTGCTCAGCCATAAAAGAGAATGAAATCCTGCCATTGGCAGCAACATGGATGGACTTGGAGGGCACGATGCTAAATGAAGGAACTCAGACAGAGACAAATAGTCTATGATCTCACTTATATGTGGAATCTAAAAAATACAGCAAGCTAGTGAATATAACAAAAAAGAAGCAGACTCACAGATACAGAGAACAAACGAGTGGTTACCAGTGGGGAGAGGGAAGGGGGGAGGGGCAGGATAGGGGGAGGGGATTAAGAGGCACCAACTACTAGGTATAAAATAAATAAGTGACAAGGTTATGTTGTAGAACACAGGGAATATAGCCAATATTTTTCCATAACTATAAACGGAGTATAACCTTTACAGTTGTGAATCACTATACTGTACACGTGAAATATATAACACTGTACATCAACTGTACTTCAATTAAAAAAAATGAAAGGGGGAAAGAAAAGGATGCCTGTAGGAAACAGGAAACTGTCAATAAGGGCCATTTTAAGTTAAATCAAAAAGACAGGAGAAAACCATAATTTGAAAAGATACATGCACCCCAGTGTTCATAGCAACACTATTTACAATAGGCAGGACATGGAAGCAAACTAAGCGTCCATCAATAGATGAATGGATAAAGAAGATGTGGTACATGTATACAATGGAATACTACTCAGCCATAAAAAAGAACGAAATAATGTTATTTGCAGTGGCATGGATGGGCCTGGAGATTATCATACTAAGTGAAGTAAGTCAGACAGAGAAAGACATATTATATGATATCGCTTGCATGTGGAATCTAAAAAATGGTACAAATGAACTTATTTACAAAACAGAAATAGAGTCACAGACGTAGGAAACAAACTTATGGTTACCATGGGAGAGAGGGGGGAAGGGATAAATTAGGAGATTGGGATTGACATATACACACCACTCTATATAAAATAGACAACCAACGAGGACCTACTGAACAGCCCAGGGAACTCTACTCAGTATCTCATAATACCCTATATGGGAAAAGAATCTGAAAAGGAATATATGTATAAAACTGAATCACGGTGCTGTATACCTGAAACTAACATGATATTGTAAATCAACTATACTTCAATAAAAAATGATACAGGGACTTCCGTGGTGGCCCAGTGGTAAAGAATTCACCTTACAACGCAGGGGACGCGGGTTTGATCCCTGGTCAGGGGAACTAAGACCCCACATGCTGCGGGGCAACTAAGCCAGCACGCCGCAACTACTGAGCTCGCACGCCTCAACTAGAGAGCCCGCGTGCCACAAACTACAGAGCCCACACGCCACAACTAGAGAGAAGCCCGCGCGCCACAACGAAGAGCCTGCATGCTGCAACTCAGACCCGACGCAGCCAAAAATAAATAAATAAGTAATCAATAAATCTTTTTAAAAAATGATACAAATGAATTTATTAACAAAACAGAGTCACAGACATGGAAAACAAACTTACGGTTACCAAAGGGGAAAGGTGGCGGGGGGGGATAAATTAGGAGTCTGGGGTTAACACAGACACACTACTGTATACAAAATACATAACTAATAAGGACCTACTGTAGAGCACAGAGAACTCTGCTCGATATTCTGTCATAACCGAGAAAGGAGAACAATCTGAAAAGGAATCTATGTACATGTATAACTGAATCACCGTGCTGTACACCTGAAACTAACACGATATACTTTAATTTAAAAGATTTTTTAAAAGAATAACGTTAAGAAAGGTGTAAAATTGTCCAGGAAGACACTGCTGACCGTGGAAAAGTGTGGAACAGTGACACAAAGCAAGGGATGCCTTTCTCCTTTTAAAAACAAAGAACAGACACCACATTTCCTAGGATTTGGGACTAGGGAATTCCCTCGTGGGTTGCGTGTGTCACTGTGAAATGGGCAAAGCAAAGTTTACCTGCCTGGAGTCCTTTTAAAAGTATTTAAATTATCTGTTTCCATTTGGGTTCATTTGAACGTTGTTATGCCATTTTGCTGTTTCTTTTTGTGGTGTTCGGGTTTTTATTGGTATTTGGGGGTGGGTTTTTTTTTTTTTTTTTTTTTTTTGGTAAATTAGCAAGACTATTTGCTCCAAATAAGAGAGCTTGCATCAGCACATAATTACTCAAGAACAATAAAGGTTTTGGTACCATGGATACATGGTGATAAGGTATGAAAAGTCTCTTCCCTGGAAATCTCTAGGTTGAGAAATGATTGATTCCTGAGACCATACTCGCGAATATATCGTTCCGAAAGCCAAACTAGTTATACACTGATAGGCAGGTATCCTCCCATCCCAGCCCCAAACATGACCTCAACTGACTGTGATGTCAAAGGCACATGGTACAGCACAGAAAGCATTCAACGAAGAACTAAGAAGAAAGGGTCAGTACAGAGATGAGGGGGGAGGTAGGCTACAGAGAAATTCGGCATTTAGAAATAATTGTGTTAGGGAACTCTACTCAATACTCTGTAATGACCTATACAGGAAAAGAACCTGAAAAAGAATAGATACATGTATTATGTATAACTGAGTCACTTTGCTGTACAGAAGAAGCTAACACAACACTGTAAAGCAACTATACCCCAATAAAAATTTCCAAAAGAAAGAATTGTGTTCTCGACAGTCATCTGCTAGTCTCAGGCTATCTGCTGATTTGCTCCAAAAAAAAAAGAGAAGAATCCAGAGAATCATGGAAGAGCCATAAGCGAGGAACAGGTGGGGCTCCCCCTGGCCAAGTGGGAAGCCGGGGGATGTGGGGACAAGACCCTCAGAGGCTGCAGCAGGGCAGCTAGTCTGGACAGAAGCACCTCTGCAGGGCTGTGGGTTCCACTCCTGAGAGCATCCCGACCCAGACTGGGTCCGGCCGAGTCTGCAGGGAGCTAAACCAAGAGGAAGGGTGAGGGCCGACCGACGGCCACCGATGCACAGGGAGACCCAGTGTCCCCACCGGCCCTGCCCTTGCACAGCGGGTCCCCGGCACAGGGAGTGCCCCTCTTCCCCCGGGACTGGCTGGACCTTGGCTTGGGGGAATCCCGAGGCTGGATGCGAATTCAGCAACGACAGTTCGAGGACCACCACCAAACCACCCTCCTCTGGCCAGGTCTCAGCATCTCCCACCTGTCCCATGGACCCCTCCAGGCGTGCACGGGCTGCGGTGTCCACGGACCGACTTCCAAGTGCCAGGCTTCTCGTGTAAAATACGGACAGCGCTGCCTTCATGTCTGGTTCAACGCGCAAGAGGAATTTTAAAAGGTACGTGTGCGTGTGTCATCAAGGGTTCACTCCCTCACTGGACCAGCCCCCGTGGGAGTGGCCACGCTCACCCTGGCTCAGACCATATCCCTGCTGCAGACCTCAGGGGTCACTCAGCTTGTGTCCAGACACCTCCCCGGCCCCCATGTCCCCTCCCAGGCCAGGGGGAACCTGAGCTTCCCTGAGCGCTGCCAGCTTCTGGGCAAGGGCAGCTCCAAGCAACACAAGGACCAGCGCAGGGCTGCTACCCACCAAGGACGCCCAGCCTCGCCCTTTCCATAAACACGGATGCCCGAGGAGGGGGCTGCCAGCAAGTGGGGTGCAGGCAGGCTGGGGTTTGGGGCTTGTGCAGACCCCTGGGCTCTCTCTGCTGTCGGTGTGCACCTGACTGACTGTCCGCCCCGACGGCTACTTCTCCCAGATGCAAACTTCATGGATCTACCTGGTGTCACTTGCTAGAAATGAAGACACAGGAGCAGACACAGCCGAGGCTCTGTCACCAGCCTTGACCAGAGGGACGCTGACATCACCGTCCTGGGTGATCAGGAATCACCGCCCTGCCCAGCGCAGGCCCTGGGGGCCTCCCCTCCAGCACAGAGCTGCTACGGAGGCGTTTTCCCTTTAATCCGTGAGCTTTCTGCACAAACCATGAGTCGCAGCGTACAGAGCTGATGCCACCAGGAAACTGTCTAAAGATGTTCTAGAACGTTCCTTCCTCCCATCAATCAGGGCTGCGGATTACAGCTCTGTCAGAACACATGAAGCTCTTACACGTTTTACGGAAGCACACGTAGCCCCAGATGAACCTCGACACCTTGACTGGTTAGGGCTGTAACACGAGCGAGTTTGGGTGAATTATTTTTTCATCCTTTCCAGCGGTTTTTCAGGTCATGAAAAGAAGCCCACGCTTTGGCGGTTCCCACGAGGCTCCTCTTTTGGTCTGGAAATTATGGTTTCATGCGGTCACGACAGCAGCGATTCTTAAACTTGAGGGGGGCAGGGGGATTCCCGGGGAGGGCGTGGGAAAATGCAGGTTCCCGGCCCCGCCTGCAGAAGTTTCCGTGCTCAGGGCTGAAAATCAGCACTTCTAACCACCTGCCCCTGGTGACGCTACTGCTAGAGGCCCGGGAAATACACACTGGGTGGAAACCAAGGCGTTGGAGAGAGAGGCCCCCTGAGCCACTGCAAACTAGGGACGGGGTAGGAAACTACCCCATGTGACACGATCAGCTGTCGCAACAGTGGACCACTTCTGCCCCGGGGCAGGCGAGGGAGAGAAGCAGCGCCTCCGTCTGCAGGAGCTGCCTGGTGTTGCAGGAGAGCTGTGGAAGCCCCTCTGTGTTCTGTCTCAAGATCAAAGGCATCCTAGTAGATGCCTAATGAGAACCTGCCGTACAGCACAGGGAACTCCACTTCACGGTACAGCAGAAACTAACACAACATTGTAAAACAACTCTACCCCCATTAAAAAAAAAAAAAAAGGGGGAGGAAAGGAAAAGGATGAAAGACATCCTGCCACGAGGGCAGGGGAGACATTGGGAATGTCAGCACGCCCCAGCCTTGGGCAGAGGGCCGGACGGTCAACCTGGAACACCCACAAGTGGGAGTCTTGACACAAAGGGACAGATACGGCCTTACCCGTCCGTCCGGGGTTTTCATGTGTCTCTCGGGAATCGCCATCTGCCCACAGATGGGAATCCTCAGCTTCTGGGTGATGCTTGAAACACCCTGGCTCTGACGGCCAAGAACGTGACCTGCATGTGCTTTTTTTGAACATAAGGCACCAGGCTTGGGCTCAGAAAGCACCGGAGAGCGTTGGTATCAGGAAAGATGTGAGGGCCGTGTGTGTATCCCCCGGGTTCAATAGGTAGAGGAGGCCCCGGGGAGGCACGACGGGGCAGCGCCGATCCCCGTGAGACCCGGCAGGTCCTGCTTGGTACATCTTCCCTTCAAGAACCCGAGAAAAGTAGGTGTACCTGCCGGAGGGTGCCTCCAACGGTTCCTGAGTGAACACGGGCCTCAGAGGGCCCTGGAGATCGACAGGGAATGAAAAAGGGCCCCAGTTTCACAAGGAACGCCCTCCCCAGCAGGTGCCGCGGTGGCAGCGTGCTTGCTGCCACCTTCCACGCCCCAAGGAGGACAAAAGCTCCCCCAGAGAAAAGCCCAAGAATCAGAGACACCGCTGCCCAGAGCCACGTCCACCATCCGGGTCCCTGAGCCCACGCCAGGGCCTGCAGCCCCCAGACCAAGCAGCAGAGCCATCTGTCCACCGGGCAGTAGAGTACCTTTGTCATTGAGGGTTTCCTCTCTTATCTTTCTCACAGCTTCTTCCGCTTTGCCTTCGTTATTTCCGCCTACAAGGAAAAGAAAAGATACAATTCAGGGTAAGGAAGCTACCCCATGTGAAACCATGTTTTCTTGAGACAGTAAACACAGCCCTACAACACGCTAAGTGTCTCCTTCCGTCCTGGCATTGAATTTGGCCATCGGAGCAACTGTAGCGGATTCAGCGTATCCACTGAAGATGCATTTTCTTTAGGTGGATTGGTCAAAAGGATGCCTTTCTGGGACATCTTACTTTTCAGTAATTCCAGGGACACGAAGCACCTAGTGGCATCGGGACCACGGGGACACCAAGAGCATATGAGCGTGAAACTGTCAGCAGAAATGTCAGACTAGACATAGATCTTTCGAGAGACTTTTGGTCCAGGCGACCGCTCTGTTCACAGTGGCTTGAGCTATAAAAACCATCACGGGGGACTTCCCGGGAGGTCCCGTGGTTAGGACTCTGCGCTTTCACTGCCGAGGGTCTGGGTTCCATCCCTGGTCGGGGAACTAAGATCCCGCAAGCCGCGTGGCACGGCCAAAAAAAAAAAATTAATTAAAAAAAAAAAAACCATCGCGGGACATTCCCACCATGAGCTCGAGATGTCTCCTCCCGTTACCCGTGACTCCGTAAAATCAGCGGGTGCGATGCTGGGAACGTTCGCTTAGAAGGGTGGCGATGGGTCTCTTGTGAAGGATGAGGGTGTCCCCGTTGAAATTTGGGGCGAAAGAAAGTGAATGAGGTTTCTTTAATGCCTGAGGAGGTGAAACTGTGTTGACCGTGAGGGTAGAGCCTGGAGGGCAGGCGGGCTGTTCTTCCCTACGTCTGTGCGCAGACAGCCCTCACTTTAAGGGGGTCCTGATGTATCTGCTGCTCGGGGTGGGGAGAGGCCAGGCCAGCCTGCTTCCCAGGCAGCATCCCTGACTAAGGAGCCGGCCTCAAGCAGCGCCTCTCACCTTGTGCAGAAGCCACACCTGAAACTCCCTGGGGGCTGCGTCACAGGAGACCTCCAACAGGGAGGCCAGAGCTGGCACCTGTGAACACGGGCTGGGCATGGAGCCCTGACGCCCAGAGAACCAACAGGGGGCAAGAGGACACCGCTGAGGGGCCTGGGAGGGTCCTGCCCACATCACCCTCCCACCTGCAGCCACAGCCCCTCCTGGGAAGATGCTGGTTCTCTCGGGTCAAAGCCTACTGAGGTCTCCGTGAAAGTACACGACCAAGCAATCCTTTTATCATGCATTTCTGCACGCTGTTTACGTACCCGTGGTCTCACTTACACACTCTAAGAGTATCCCCTACTATTTTCCTCTGTGTTATGTGCTCTGTGTCACTGACAAGTGTCCCCAAATGAACCTAGGCAATGCCCTTTGCAAAACAAAACAACAAAAAAGATGTTTACAGCAACGGGTGTATCTGTAACAAACATATAAGAGAGGAGAAGTGGTGAACCCGGGGGAATGAGAAATGCCCCCGCTGAAGATAAACGTGGCAAAGGACATCTCTGCGGGCGAACGAAAAGGAATGTAGAAGCTGTCACCGCCTCGGAGAAGTTCAGAGCTGCAGACATCAAGAAGATGCAGCCGCAGAAGTCCTCTGCACCTCCAGCTCCTCAAAGAAATAAACATTATGCGGTTATGACGTGGTTTTGCTGGGAGAGCCTTCCTGCACTGCAGGAGTGCAGGGGCAGGATGGCAAAGAAGCATGTCTTCCATCCCTAAATGTTCCGGGCATCAAAGACCAAAAAAAACAAGAATCCATGGGGTAACTGAGGGCTGCAGACACGTATGAGCTTGTTTCTGAAACTTGTGCAATTTTTAAACATTAAAACACCATCTGCTGCTGGGCTACCCTCCAGCCTGAGACCATCTTGACATCAAGGGCTGGCGTAGCAGAAGCTCAAATGAAGTCAGAAAGACATAAGTGTCCAGAGGAAGAAAGAAAGCTGAGGGTGGGCTGGGGAGAAGCGATGGAACTGCAGGACAAACTGGCCACGGCCAGCAGCGTCCCCCGACGGGCAGCTCACTGCGTGCTCAGGCAATCAGGATATGACATCGGCTCTAGGCGGGATCTAAACAAAACTGACACGTATGAACTTATTTACAAAACAGAATCAGACTCACAGACTTAGAGAACGAACTTGTGGTTACCAGGGGGGAGGGATACATTTGGAGTTTGGGATTGACTTATACACGCTGCTAGATATAAAACAGATAACCAACAAGGACCTACTGTAGAGCACGGGGAACACTACTCAGTACTCTGTAATGACCTCTATGGGAAAAGAATCTGAAAAACAGTGGATATATGTACACGTATCACTGATTCACTCTGCCGTACACCTGAAACTAACACAACACTGTAAATCAACTATGCTCCGACAGAAGACAGAAATTTAAAGAATTAAAAAGAAATCAAAGAAAAAAATATTCAGACAGTCAGGGCTGGATTGTGTGGGAGGGATGGAGAGGCACTTTGGGGGCAAAGGTCATCTTCAGCAGCTGCCTCTTATGGGCTGGATATGGGATGCTTGACCCTACACAGCTGCCAGTGCTGCCCATATATCTCCGGAGTGCTGGCTGCGTACCCGGAAACACTCCGCCACGACAGCAGCAGGGCTCAGACGCAGTGGGTCCGCCTTCCGCTCAGCCTTCGTGCAGCAGGGGTTAGGTTTTATACGCGCTGCAGTGCAAGGCTTCAGGGGCACCAAGTCGAGTGGGAAGGACAACCTCTCACATCCAGGTCCGCTCCCTGAAGACAGCACCCTAGCCACCAGATTGTAAAGATCTGCGAGAAGCAACACAACTGCCACCTGTTTAAAAAAAAAAAAAAAAAAAAAAAGATACTGGACCCAAATTAGGGCCAGCACACTACGGACCCGGGGCCAGATGTGGCCCATCGCTTAGACAGCCATGTACTTTAAGTATTGGCCGTGCTGATTTCCTGCTGTAAGGGCAGAGCTGATCAGCATGAGAGAACTATGATAATATTTACCATCCAGCCTATAGCAGAAAAAAACGTTCCAACCCCTGGTCTAGACCTTAGATGACCGCTTATTAAGAATTATGAATAAAGAGGGATCTTCCACCAAAACAGTATTTTGAAACAGTAGGAACTAAGGTACTGTGAACAGATGGGAACCTGAATAATTCATGCATTCTTAGCAACACTAATGGGCTGGACTCGGACCCAGACTATCATTTCAATTCTTCAGCAAGTAATTGATTATTCTGTAAATATTCATGGCCTCGGGACTGAGAGTGTGGAATTGATGAAACCCATCTCTTAGTCTGTGTTTAATAGAAAAATGCATTCTGCCCAATGATAATGTTTCATTAAGTGACCTTGTCTCCAGCTGTCACGTAAGAAGAAAAACTGTCCCTCTCAGGATATGTTCAGCTATCCCCTCAAAGACACACAGAGGCGGTAAGACTCCCTATGTGACCAGATTGACAGGGAGGGTCAGAACTGTGTCCCTCGGGGAGAGTTCAATCAGGGACATCAGAACGTTAGTGGGAAAGGAGACACAAGTGGGCGAGGATGTGCTGTCTACTCTCTGTTTAACTCGAGAAGAGTAGAAATTTGGTGCTGACGGATGCCATACCTGATGCTCAAGAAACATCCCCTAAAGGAGGTGACACCAGTCAGGGCTCCAGTCCTCTAACGCTTGGGTGCCCAGGCTTGCTCACGTATGCTCAGTGCCCGTGTCCCAGGCTTGCTCACATATGCTCGGTGCCCGTGTCTGCAGTGCATACTCATCACCCAGCTAGACCTCATCCTGACCTTCCCTCTAGATCTCCTCGTGACCTAACCCTCTAGACTTCCTCATGAGCTAAAACCACCACACTGAGGCAAAAAGCACAGAAATGGGGCTCTTTTTACTTCTCTGTCTTCCAACATCACCTAGTTTCACTAGGAATGAAGAAGATGAAGGTGCCTGCAGTGGAGGGATCACAGGGGCAGAGACACCCAGCACTGGATGCCAGCCTCCCGTCTTTGCTCAGACTAGAAAGCTCCTCCTGGATTGCTCCACCAGCATCTTCCCACCACTAGCCCAGGCCCAGCCGGTCCTCAGAGGGGATGCATGGCTCTTCCTTTACAAGAGCTGACATCACTTTGACCAAGTCTTCCAAATATCGGCAGAAATCCAAGACATGGAAGGCTTGTCATATCTCTAATGAGACCACAGAGGCTGCCCCTCCGTGGAAAGTCAACAAATCAGGGGGCTAGAGCCCATCCCCATCTCACAGTCTCCCTGCAGTCTTGAGATCTGCTCCCAGCCTCTGCTCCCACATCCTACCTCCTTGATATTCTCAGGCCCCAGAGAGACATAAACAGTTCACAGAGGTGCTCAAGTTGATAAAGGAGCCTCAGATATACATTCTCAGATGCATCCCCTCTCCCACAAGACCTCCTGGTCTGCAAGCAACCCATCTTCATCTAAGGGGCGTTACGGATAGTGATAAAATAAAGTTGGTAATTTCAAGTTCAGAAACTTTTAACATGTCCACATCTATCAAGAGAATAGGACCTACCCGGGGGGAAAGGCAGGGAGCTGGGATGAACTGGGAGATTGGGATGGACATATATACACTATTGATACTATGTATAAAACAGATCACTAATGAGAACCTACTGTATAGTACAGGGAACTCTACTCAGTGCTCTGTGGTGACCTAAATGAGAAGGAAATCCAAAAAAAGGGGATAGGTGTATATGCATAGCTGATTCACTTTGCTGTACGGCAGAAACTAACACAACAGTGGAAAGCAACTATATTCCAATAAATAAAAAAAAAAGACTTATTGAAAGAGGGGGGAAAAAAGACAAAGAAAACACACACACACAAAAGAAAACAGAGAATGGGACTTAGCCGTATTCCTGATGAAAAGAACCCCTCCATGGAGACAAAGAACAGTGAAGTAGACCAAGAAGGGATCCATTGCTCCCAAAGCAAGACAAATGTGGGCCATTCCACAGACCCCATCATACATGAGAGACAGATGGTTATGGGAAAAAGGGAATCACCATAAGAAACTGCAGTCTTTGAAAAGAGAGTGGAACATGGGACAGGCCACGAAATGGAAGAAATTTTAATGGTGCAGTCAGGTTTTGCAAAAGCAAAAAAAAAAGTTCCAATGTAAGGGCGTGAGGGAAGAGTTGTGTGTGCCCAGGTAAGCCCCACCCCTCCAAGAGCAGAGGGCTACCCTGGACCCCTGGGGATGTCCCACGTGGGACTCAGGGCATCTGTGAGTTCCGATGGGGAAGAATGGACATCATCACCGTCCATTCGGCCTCCAAGGGAACGTGGACGAGACAAAGAGGACAGGATGGACAGGATCTATGGCTTGGTCACCAATAGAAGCCCCATTCTCCTATCAGGGTTCAGTTCTTGAAGATGCCTTGAAATAAGGTTTAAGATCCTCATAGCAGGACTTCCCTGGGGGCGCAGTGGTTAAGACTCCACGCTCCCAATGCAGGGGGCCCGGGTTCGATCCCCGGTCAGGGAACTAGATCCCACATGCATGCCGCAACTAAGGAGCCCACCTGCTGCAACGAAGGAGCCTGCGTGCCGCAACTAAGACCCAGCGCAACCAAAGAAAAAAAAAAAAAGATCCTCATAGCTCCAAATCGGAGGGGTTACTAAACTCACGGAAGATCCCACTATTTGTTGTATAAAGACGTAACGT